>NC_140537.1:10182449-10194949 GCF_057382185.1 Mchenga conophoros
CCTCACATTTGACTCTAAAATGTGGTTGTTTTAGTATTTTTGTGTTAGTAGTAAACAGTAAAACATCATGTTTTGTTGTTTAAGTTTACTTTGGTTTCAGTTATTTATAATAACTTTGGTTTCAAACCATCCAAATATATAAACCATGTAACATATTTGTTTAAGTATGTCACTCCATCCATGCTCCCTGAAACAGAATGATTTGCTGTTCGATCTTCAATCATACACGCAGGAGGAGCCTGTCAGAGAAAGTCCCTGAGAGCTTTACCAGATGTGTGAAAGACTTTATGCTTGCATTTGTTCCAGGGGATCAGCTAACAGCCACTGAGGGTGAAGTAACAAGGAGCCTGTGTGGCATATCAGTTACCACATGATGTTAGAGCTCAAACCTCTTGGATGAGATAAAGATCCACTGCAGTCATTACGTCTGTTTTTTGAACTTCCCACGGAATGATCAGCAGTAAAATTAAGATGGAGTCTCCCTCTTTTTTCTACTTAAGTGCTACCACAGCTTCCAGCAGATCCCTGACACACTGTTATCACGTGGTCTGTTAATCCTGTTGTTAGAACCAGAAGGTGCACTTTTCTGATTGTGCAAGTCCTAGCAGCACTTGTCTTGATGACAAATAACTCAGGGCACTTTCAGAAATTTAGACACCAGTTAAATGATAAGTCACCTAGAAATATAAAGTACATGACTTCATCAGTGGCATCACCAGCATCCTGTGCTATAAGAGGATCCCCGAACACCTTAAAGCTAAGATCTACAAGACAGTCATACAGCCGGTGGCTCTGTATGGAGCGGAATGTTGGCCAACCACCAAGAAGCACGTGCAGATCCTCAAAGTCATGTAGGATGATACGCTTAACCTGTCTTGATCATGTGACAAACCAAGATGCCTGAATACGACTCGGAATTGCACTTACATCATGTGCAGTGAGAAAAGCCCTCCAACTCAACAAGGCCACCGACCACAGGGATGAGCAAAGAAGCGGTGGATGGTAGAGTTGGATGTCTCGAGATCGGTCTTGGTCTCGAGACCACTTTTACGTGGTCTTGGTCTTGTCTTGGTCTTGCTGTCTCGGTCTTGCTGTCTCAGATCGACATAGTGGTCGGGAGAGCCATGACACACAACGTAATATTTGATAATGTGTCGTGCGCAAAAGCATCAGCTCTAAGAGCCGTGCTTAGAGAGTGCTTTGTAGTGAATCCGAAGAGTCGACTCCCATTGAGCGAGACCCGGCTCCTCACTCAATTTCCTTTCGCTGCTCAGCTCTCACACAGTGGCTCAGCTATGCTCCAATCCCTCCATATTGTGGCCAATCACATGCGAGGATATAGGATAATATCATTATGTGAAAAACAGAGAGGGTGAGTGATGCAACAGTCAAGTTGTCTGTCCTCTCAGTAAGTGAGTGAGACAGTAGACAGCGGTGAAGAGGACTGTGTGAGTGCATCGCAAAAACACATAAATATGCCTGACACCCGTAAGCGAAGCAGCATCTGGCTGCAGTTTAAAGACTTTTTTGTCTTGGTCTCGTCTCGACTTTGTCTTGGTCTTGACTCGGTCTGTCTTGGTCTTGTCTGGGTCTCGATACCCTCTGGTCTGGGTATTGTCTTGGTCTTGGTTTAGGGGGTCTTGACTACAAGTCTAGTGGATTGGCGCAATCACCGAAGACATGCGCGCAGTGAATCTCGCCCCAGAGGACGCCTGACCAATTCAAATGAAGAAGACAGAGCCATGCAGCAGACCACATGCTGTGAAGACGCTAGGAAAGAGAGAGATGACCTCATCAGTGGCTCCCAATCTTTTAAGTTTGTGCCCAGTGCCTAATATTACACCCCGCGTTCTCACCCACTGGGGCATGGGCACAGTATGTCTGTCTTCTGTCCATTGGCACAGGTGATTGTTCTAGGGTAGTTGTTGTTTTCTTTCAGCTGCTCCTGAGTAATTCTTGTGGTGGGACAGGATGGCATTGTTGGGCTGCGGGAGCCCACTACTGTTGGAACATGTCACACACAGAGTATAGGTCTGAGCAACAGTCTGAGCTGTAGGCAAAATATAAGCTCCAGTCAGAATTTTAAAATAGAATTCATCATACAAAACACTAACATCAAAGGGAAACAGCTATGGTATTTGATGCTTAAAAGTTAAGGAGAAAGACAATCCAGGATCTCTTGCAGAAGGGACAAATCATACAGTTGGACAACAGGGTCAGCTGTGCCACAGGCTTACTACACACTCAGCAGCAAGTCCTGGTCAGCACAAAGAAACAGGAAAACGCAAGTACTTAGCTGAATCTTGGTTGTACAACTCATAAAACCACAAAATATTTTCTTCTATAAAAATACAGTTTTTACCCTGAATCTGTGCTATAGAACTTACCTGCACAAAGATCTAGGAAATGTCAGCAGTGGTTGTAACATTACAGTTGCTCACAGCAACTGTGAAACACACACACAAAACCACTCCCAAATAAGTGGCAGTTTCCCACAGAAAATATGGAGGTGACTTAGTGTACAGGTGATATCAGTCTACTGTGATAAGGGACCACAGGTTTTCCCAGCACAATGCTGCATTGTAACAAGGTGATCAATGCATTTCACTACAGTCATTTATCAAGTGGTTATAGGTGCAATTGATGATTGAAATGTGGCTGCACACATTCTCATGTGTGTAATTGAAACTTATAGTTAATTAACTTGTCGAGTGTGTGTGATTTTTTCACCCTGAGGTAGACTAGTGTACAGTCAATAACAGTTGGTCTTGTAACATGAAGTCAGGTTGCTCCTCTCCTCCCATAAGTTTTGGCCAGAATTGATTTGTTTTCTCTTCCAAGCAACTGCATATAGCATCTGTGTTTCCAGAACATTTTCTACCATTGCAAGAAAGCTGAAAGCAGAGAGAGAAATAAAAGAGAGATATAGATGTATGGATTCCCATGCTCCAAAGGTTAACAAAGGTTGATCTGTTTGTGTGTACTATTTATTACAAATAAGAACTTTTTCCAGAACTTTTCTGGTGGAATGATAATTAGAAAGATAGTATACCTTGTTATGTTACCATTAACATCAGTGGTTTAAATCTGATATTTAAAAAATACACTAAATGTCTCTGTTTTTATATTAGATTTTTATATATTTTTTGCAGTCTGGGTAGTTACATAAAATGATTGGGACATCATTTTGACAGGAAGATGAACTTGTGTTTTCTTCAGTCTTATTAATTTACACCCATATTAAAGAAGAGGATATAATGGCAAGTACTGTTAGTAGAATGTGTTTCATCATAAGATATTCAGAACATTGTTTGATCTTTATGCTTACTTCTAAAAGCTGAAGACTAAGCATTAGCATTACAACATAGAAAAGCAGTATTTTTAATTTAGTCTAATTAAATACAGCCAAATCACAACAACAGTCACCTGTAAAGACCCCACACTAACACAGAGAGTTACAGTACAGACACCAACCCTTTTGCCTGAACCTTGCAATCTTCATCTCTGATCATCTTATTTTGATGTACATTTTTGAGTAACATTCAGTTGTGTTCCTCCTCCACGTTTTTTTACTCAAGTCAGTTTTGTGGACATCTGTTGGCAGCTGTAGAGCTGCTTCCAACATTTACACAGACTGTCCACTTCCTTCATGATCAGGATCATGGCTATTGGTTTGCTTTCAGAGAGAGCAATCGTCATAGAAGATGGCTTACTGCCTAGCAAGAGAGCATCTACAGTGGGGCAAAAAAGTATTTAGTCAGCCACCGATTGTGCAAGTTCCCCCACCTAAAATGATGACAGAGGTCAGTAATTTGCACCAGAGGTACACTTCAACTGTGAGAGACAGAATGTGAAAAAAAAAATCCATGAATCCACATGGTAGGATTTGTAAAGAATTTATTCGTAAATCAGGGTGGAAAATAAGTATTTGGTCAATAACAAAAATACAACTCAATACTTTGTAACATAACCTTTGTTGGCAATAACAGAGGTCAAACGTTTACTATAGGTCTTTACCAGGTTTGCACACACAGTAGCTGGTATTTTGGCCCATTCCTCCATGCAGATCTTCTCGAGAGCAGTGATGTTTTGGGGCTGTCGCCGAGCAACACGGACTTTCAACTCCCGCCACAGATTTTCTATGGGGTTGAGGTCTGGAGACTGGCTAGGCCACTCCAGGACTTTCAAATGCTTCTTACGGAGCCACTCCTTTGTTGCCCGGGCGGTGTGTTTTGGATCATTGTGATGTTGGAAGACCCAGCCTCGTTTCATCTTCAAAGTTCTCACTGATGGAAGGAGGTTTTGGCTCAAAATCTCACGATACATGGCCCCATTCATTCTGTCCTTAACACGGATCAGTCGTCCTGTCCCCTTGGCAGAAAAACAGCCCCATAGCATGATGTTTCCACCCCCATGCTTCACAGTAGGTATGGTGTTCTTGGGATGCAACTCAGTATTCTTCTTCCTCCAAACACGACGAGTTGAGTTTATACCAAAAAGTTCTACTTTGGTTTCCAGAGGTGGGACCAAGTCATTATTTTGCAAGTCTCAAGTCAAGTCTCAAGTAATGTCAGGCAAGTCAGAGTCGAGTCTCAAGTCACTGGTGTAAAAGTCCAAGTAAAGTCACAAGTCTGAAATTTTGAATTTCAAGTCCTTTCGAGTCTTTAAAAAAAAAACGAAAAAAAGCATGTTGCAGTTATATGCTAAATGTAAATATTAGACCATGTAATTTTTAAATCTGTGTTTTTCTCAACACATGACAAAATAGTGAACTTAGAAAATATACACAAATTGTGAAATTGCACCTCTTTAAAATGCAGCTCAATTAAACCTAGCTCCAAGAATAATTTTCACCGACAGTTCTGAGATAAGCTGCATGTTATTCTTGGATGCGCTTGTAGGACCGGCTTTAAAATCGCATGACAAAAATATCATACATAAATAAATGATATTTTAAAAAATATATAATTTAAAAAAAAACTGCATCACCAACGTAGCCTGGAAAACATTTGCTAGTTAGATGAAGTCAGCTATCTCATCGTAGCATATTTATATGCATATTTATAATTATACGCTTCTTGGAGTGAGTGCATACACTCATGAAGTTTAGTAACTTCCGGTCACTGCAACAAGCCCAGGTACAGTTTACCGACGGATGGGTGCAGGACCTTGAAATGCACCGTGTAGAAAGTAAAGACCATCGTACGTATCATAAGTTTACCAGTCTCACAAATCGTCGTCATAAATACACATTCGTTAACCGTTTATTAATAGGACCTTTGAGCTCAACGGTAGTTAATTAGCAGTGGAAATAATTTCTGGTAGCATCACAGAAATGTAGCAGTGACAATAATATTGTATGCTGTAATCGCACTGGACAATTAGTGATACAAAACAACTGTTTTACCCTGTGAATAAAAGTATATGTTTTTGTCAATGTACCATAATAACAGAAGCGAAACACAATATTCTGTCAGGACAATTCACTATTTATGCACAATAAACAAAGGAGCATAGCACGACAATTTCTGTTCAGCGCCAGACTTGCTTGTAACCTATATCACCAATTATGTTAAGAAAAATGACGCATTAACTACAACAGCAGACTGACCTTTGTGGAAATGCTCGGAGCAGACTAACCTGTGAGCTGGAGGGTTCTGGGACGTTATAATTGGTCTTTGAATGGCTGCAATCCAGTCGCATCTTTGTTACTTCGGAAACATGGCTCGAACAATTTCTCTTCAACGACGTAATCCGATAACAACCGATCTCTTTACCCGTCGGCTTCCCATGGCTGTCATGCGACCAGCTATTGCAGTTAATAACACAACAACTTCTTGACATTTTTGTGTTTCTTTTTATCGCTGTGTGACTGGTTTCAATTGAAAGCCTGCGTGCGCTAGTACCGCTTGCCACGAGTTCCCAGAATCCTTTGCGGTTCTACCCGTGAATGACGTCACATTTTCAATCTCTATATAATATGCATGTTAAATTTTATATTTGGGGTAAAATATCAAGTCTTTTCAAGTAAACCGGTTCAAGTCCAATTCAAGTCCCAAGTCATTGGTGTAAAAGTCCAAGTCAAGTCACAAGTCTTAGAACATTATTTCAAGTCAAGTCTAAAGTCATAAAATTAATGACTCGAGTCTGACTCGAGTCCAAGTCATGTGACTCGAGTCCACACCTCTGTTGGTTTCATCTGACCACATGACATTCTCCCAATCCTCTGCTGTATCATCCATGTGCTCTCTGGCAAACTTCAGACGGGCCTGGACATGCACTGGCTTCAGCAGCGGAACACGTCTGGCACTGCGGGATTTGATTCCCTGCCGTTGTAGTGTGTTACTGATGGTGACCTTTATTACTTTGGTCCCAGCTCTCTGCAGGTCATTCACCAGGTCCCCCCGTGTGGTTCTGGGATCTTTGCTCACCGTTCTCATGATCATTTTGACCCCACGGGATGAGATCTTGCGTGGAGCCCCAGACCGAGGGAGATTATCAGTGGTCTTGTATGTCTTCCATTTTCTGATGATTGCTCCCACAGTTGATTTTTTCACACCAAACTGCTTGCCTATTGTAGATTCACTCTTCCCAGTCTGGTGCAGGTCTACAATACTTTTCATAGGTGTCCTTCGAAAGCTCTTTGGTCTTGGCCATGGCGGAGTTTGGAGTCTGACTGTTTGAGGCTGTGGACAGGTGTCTTTTATACAGATGATGAGTTCAAACAGGTGCCATTCATACAGGTAACGAGTGGGGGACAGAAAAGCTTCTTACAGAAGACGTTACAGGTCTGTGAGAGCCAGAGATTTTCCTTGTTTGAGGTGACCAAATACTTATTTTCCACCCTAATTTACGAATAAATTCTTTACAAATCCTACCATGTGAATTCATGGATTTTTTTTTCACATTCTGTCTCTCACAGTTGAAGTGTACCTCTGGTGCAAATTACTGACCTCTGTCATCATTTTAAGTGGGGGAACTTGCACAATCGGTGGCTGACTAAATACTTTTTTGCCCCACTGTAAATTATTTTTCGCATCTGAGGACATCTAGACCCTTTGTTTTTAGGTGTCGGCTATAACCATGTTTAACTTACAGAAATATGTTAATTCAGATCAGCTAGTCCAGTTTGAAAGTGACTGTTGAGGTAAGACAAAGTTTGGAGTAAGCACTTTATTTCTGGTCAGTTGTTTCTACTGTATGTACAGTTCCTGAATAGAGATACCCTTTGTGACTCCAGCTAACAATGATACTGAACTCTGTTTGAAAACAGTAACTTATTGATTAGAACCAAATGTATGAAAAAATGGCCTCTTGGACTTATATCAGTGTAAGAAATACATAAGATGGCAGAATGCATCTTTTCAGAAACATTCATATGTGTTAACATTTTAGTTTGACTGCATCCGAAAGTGGAATACAGTATAAATTCCAGGCGGCCCACATTTATATACAGTCTATACCTTTTTATGCCAACTCAGTATCATATCGAGTCATTGAATGTATATATTTTAAAAGAAAGTATTTTATAGGTTTGCAAAACTCTCTTTAAACCCTCTATAAATGTTATTTCTAAAAAAGAAAAAGTTACTGTTAATTTTTAATGTGTTTGATTAATTATCAGCATAAATGCCATTTGTTTTCAGTCCATCACATGACATTACTATGATCCATGAATTTGGCCTACCCTCTGAAAGGACAAAATACTGTATGTGTATGTGTTTGCATTGAGCGCCCTCATGTGGTAGAAGTGAATTCAAGGACATTGATGAGTGTGAACAAATTGAGAGACATGGCAGTTCTTTGCATAGAGGGCATCTTAAAACCTTTAATAAGTCAAAATTAAATACAAATATGGAACAAATTTCCTGTAGTACAAAGAGTTTACTAACACGTGACTTACTATCCACAGAATGTAGCAGAGAGAACAACAAGTAAGACTGCAGTTTGATGTCATTGCTACAGATGAAAGCTCGTCATCTTAATCTCAACATGGGCTTCGGATCCACGAAGAGAGAAACAGATATGTAAATAATTTAAACCAACCTGGTTTAGTTTGTCAGCTCTGAAGAGTTATTTGAAGTTCACACATCACATCGACATAGTGTTTATTCTGTTGCAATAACAGTGAGGCAGTGTGGCATTTCCTACAAGTCAGTATCGCTGATACAGCATAACATCAATCGGCTCAAATGTGACTTTGTTCCCCAGCCTGTGAAGGGTTTTTTTTTTCCTTTCTTTTTTTCCCCTCTATTAAACAGTTCAAGCTATAAGCTGGACCAAAACTGGACATGTCTATGTATGTCTGCATGTGACATTTAGGGGATGAAAAGGAAATGTGAAGCCCTTTTGTTAATAAGAAATTTGAAGTCCTGGCTCACATCAGGTCGCACATTTTGTAAGATTAAATATGAATGTCCGCATAGTGCTTGCAAGGCTGCATCTATGAGCTCCGATCAGCGCACACTGGAGGGTCACACAAATGTAGCAGCTAATTCATTTGATGCTGCAGTTACACATGCAAAATGTAATCTACATAATGTGCAATAATACCAATGTATTCTAAAGAGAATAACAGAGGAAATATGTTTCTGAAATAACCAGAAAGCAAAAAAAGCTGCTGAGGTCAGACCGCAGCTGCATCTTGTCACCATCAGCTAACGCATGCTTTTAAACTGTCTCAACATATAACTTCTTCAATAAATAAAATCTATGTATTATTAAGATATGGTTAACTCACACACACTTCAAACTTGAGCACAGCATCAAAATTAGATCACACACACTCATATGTTTTATACTATATCAAGAAATCATAAAAAAATAAAATGCTGGTCTACAATATGAACCAGTAATACATGTATTTTTTTCCTACTGACACATCTCATGCACAGAGAGGTATCAGTGTCCTTTGACAGATTTAAAAACATGCCGATGTGTTTAGGTGCAGATGCCAAAAGCTGCGAGTTACAATGCGCTGACCTCGTTTTCCATTAAAGATAACATCTAACATTCACTAGTTTATGTATGTAAAGAGAAACATTCTTAAGTCACTTAAGTTTTATCACATCTAGTAAAGGGGCCTCGTAAAAGAAGGATAATAAAAATGCTGAATTTTAAAAAATAAATAAATACACCGCACAAATCAAAAGCGTCATATTGTGAGTTTGAACTCACAGAAAAGCACATTCTCATCCTAATGGGATCGTGAAAACAAAACAAAAAAAACACTACAGGTACAGGCACTTCTTTTTTCTGTAAAAAGTAGGTCAGTTCAAACCTGTGAAGAAAGCCAAAAATAGGATAATATTACAACATCATCAAAAATTTGCTCGTTTAATATCTCAACTCGGATTCCAACCCAAGATTTTCGTATCTCACTCAGCTCCAGTCTCCACACGCCTGTGTCTGAGAACAAAGGTTACACCCATATGAAAATACAGCAATCTTGAAGTTTTCTGCATCTAATAACCTCACAGCATGAAGATTAAATCATTTAAGCTAAATAATATCAATTAAACGCTACGGTTTGTAACTTAAAGTAGCCTGTAAGACTATGAGACCCTCTGTGACAAAAGAACTAGACGGTGAGACTCGAAGAAACACAAAATGACTACAAGCAGCGTGTTCATGTACTCATTACATCTCAGTGCGTGACTGTTTTATGCATGTCTGTGTACTCTTGTCTCTCTTTGAGGTGGGTCTTTTTTTTTTGTCTCTGTACACATTTTAAATTCCCCTATGGGAATTTTCCATCACTGAAATTATTTTTCATATCGCACTGTCGTTGTACTTGCTGATTAAGTTTGTCCTATCTTTTTGACATTGAAAACCATTTCAAAGCAATCTCTTCTGTAGTTATTTTACATCTATTTATGTTTTACATTATTTGTGGAGTCATCTGGTCTTTGTAGTTTTTTTTGCATCTCTCTGTGTCTTTGAAGTCATCTGAATCTCATTTTATTCATTCAACATATCTGTTTGTTCTGGGGCTTCTTGTGGGGACAGTTATTTTCTTTTTGTGGACATTTTTTATCTTTAAAATTGCTTTGCATCTCGCTGAAGAGATGGCTCTTTGAAGTTGTTCTGCATCTCTTTGTCTCTCTTTGTAATTATTAGGTCTGTTTTTAGTTATTCTGCGTAGTCATTTTCCTTCTTATAGATCGTTTTAAATCTTCCTGCAAATATATCTCTCTTGAAATTATGTTGATGATAGGTGATATCATTTTGTAGCCATTGGTCTTCAGGATTTTTCTTTGTAGGTCTTGTTTTGGAATAGTAATCCATCTCCCTGAATCTGTTTATTCTGCATCATTTTCTCTGCATATCTTTGTAATCCTTTAGTCTTTGTTGTTTGATCTTTGCAGTTATGTACTCTCTTCAAAATAGATTTGCATCTTTCTGTAGTTGTTGCTTTAAATCATTTTTAAATCTCTTTGGTGACATTCTCTTGATTTAGCTACTTATGGTCATTTTCCCCAGCTTGTGGTTTTGAATCACTTTGTACTTATTTTATTAGTCTGTATCATAGTAGTTATTTTCTCACTTTGCATCACTGTATTCATGTTTCAGTGTAGTTTTGTTCTGACTTTGTGTTTCTGTGATCACACTTGATGTACTTTCTGTACTGTTAAAGGTACTGTTCATAGAGAAAATCATGTTACCCACTAGCTAGTAGGGGGCACATTTCCTTTCAGTGTCACCAGTTTCAGTGATTTGTCTCATCCCATCTCAGGAGCTTTTGAGAGTTTAACAAGTAAACTGTCCCAAGTATCACATGGACGAACTGTCACAATATTAAAACCACTGACAGGGGAAGTGAAAAACATTAATCATTTCTTTACAATGTAATATTCAGCTAGAAAAAAAAACGTCCCATTGGCTGTGGATGCTATTCTAACATGTACTAACCAACTGAACAACGTTACAAACCAAGCAATCGACATCAACTGGATTAGCTAGAACAAATACTTTTTTGAAAAAGCCAGAGATTACTATCAAAAGATACTTATAGACTTTTTTAGAACCTGTATGCAAATATATGTTTATTTTTAATAAAATATGTTGCATTTCCATTTGGGCAAATCAGCTCAACTACCATCTCTGTTACTGTTTCATGGGCAAACAGCACACTGCTGCAAGCTACTGTATCTTCCACAGATCCAACATTAACTAACCCTGCAAATAACAATAGAAATGGAACAGTGTACACATGAACACAGACACTCACAGACCGAACGTTCGAGTGAAATACTGCATTCAGAATTCATGGAATTCAAGCAATGCCCACCACCACAAATGATTATCAATGAACACAGGAGTCTGAGTTGGAGGCACAGAATGGGGAAAAAAAAAAAAGCAAACCAGTTTGAAATTCTACTGCACTACAAACTGTGTGCACAGCTGCGCAATATTCTGTAGGCTACATGGGTGTCACACTGTTACAGTTCCTTTAACAGTGTGACAAACTTGACTGTAAAGAAAGAAAGAAAAAAAAACAGCTTACCAAATGCTAGGCAATAAACTCAATAAAGAGCCTAGACCTTGCAATGTCTGTAAGTCGTTCAAAATACAAAGCTACGGTGTCACTGGTCTAAGGTTCAATATTTTCAGTCATTTAGGACAGGTTTTGGTGTTGCAAATTTAAGCTAAATGCTTAAAATAAGCTAACAAATTAGCATTAGCTTCAACATGAGCACTATAGTGGACAGTTGGTTTGTTTTTTTCTTTTTATAGCTGCTCTACCAGAATTTTTATATTAATGATTGGCCACAAAACTACATGTCATATAAAACAGCTCGATTACACAGTTTTAATTCAGTCACACCACTCTGATTCAGCCTGTTCCCAACAGCAGGCAGTTGTTTTCACTGCCAAACCTACTGTCTGAAAACAAATTAAGCTAACAAGATAGTTGGTAGCTAGTTTAGCTAGCTAGCTAGCTAACAAGCCACAAAAACCTTTTTAAGAGTTGGTGGAGACAAAAACAGTACTAAGGAGATAAAAATTATTTTTACCACATCACCAAGTTGTCAGACACATGTCTGGAAACTTAAATAAAACATTATCAGCTAAACGAATCTCCTGTTGTTAAATCTTTTAAGGGTTGCCAATAATATTAGATTTTTAAGGAGTTTGTAAAAAAAACTCCTTAAAAAAACGTACACTTCATTTGATGGACTTATAATAAGCATGCTAGCTATTCTCTATTATTTTGTCATTAGGATAGCACAGTTGTTTCAAAACACTGGCCTGAGGGACTTCTTGGGGGAGGGAAAATAACACATTATCAGCCAAATACCAGTATGGATGTTATTTTCACTTTGGTAGGTATTTGCAATTTTTGTCAAACACAAACTCGGTTCAATTGGTAAGATAAGAATGGCTACACAAGTTTTTGGCCAGTGGCAAGTGGCCCAAAAGAACTTGCTCTGGTCTTGCATATTGCCACCATTAAAATCATACCAAATTCAAAAAAACCAAATAAATGTCAAAAGGCA